>NW_026291887.1:0-27944 GCF_023091745.1 Budorcas taxicolor
GGGATTCATATAGTTAAGGCTAGGGTTAGGGCTAGGATGGGGGCTAGAATAAATATTGAGATTGAGGATGTGGCAGGTCGTAGGGGTTCTTTAATGAAAAGTTTGATTGCATCGGCGATGGGTTGGAGTAAGCCATATGGTCCTACAATATTTGGGCCTTTTCGGAGTTGTATGTAGCCTAGGATTTTTCGTTCAACTAGTGTAAGAAAAGCTACGGCTAGAAGAATGGGGATAATAAGTGTTAAGATGTGAGTATAAACATTTTGTTAAGGAGAGGATTTGAATCTCTGAGTATAAAGGTTAAGTTTTACGCAATTACCGGGCTCTGCCACCTTAACTGGGCCCTTTTCTAGGGCAGGTATTGTTTGTGGAGGTCAATTGAGATAAAGTCATTGATTGATTTAAGGCGCTTTGTTGAAGTTGGCCTTATTTCTCTTGTCCTTTCGTACTGGGAGAAATACATAACAGATAGAAACCGACCTGGATTACTCCGGTCTGAACTCAGATCACGTAGGACTTTAATCGTTGAACAAACGAACCTTTGATAGCGGTTGCACCATCGGGGTGTCCTGATCCAACATCGAGGTCGTAAACCCTATTGTCGATATGGACTCTTGAATAGGATTGCGCTGTTATCCCTAGGGTAACTTGTTCCGTTGATCAAGTCTTTGGATCATAAACGATAGTTTGATTGACTTGTGGGTCTAGTCTTTAAAATCGTTCGGAGGATTTTTTGTTCTCCGAGGTCACCCCAACCAAAACTGCTAGTCCATAAAGAGTGTTGTTATCCCTTAATGGTTAAGTTTATTTTCTTTGGACTAGTTAGTTAAAGCTCCATAGGGTCTTCTCGTCTTGTTGGTTTATTCCCGCCTCTTCACGGGAAGGTCAATTTCACTGATTGGAAGTAAGAGACAGTAAAACCCTCGTGTGGCCGTTCATACAAGTCCTTATTTAGAGAACAAATGATTATGCTACCTTTGCACGGTCAGGATACCGCGGCCGTTTAACGTCTAGTCACTGGGCAGGCAGTGCCTCCAATACTGGGGATGCTGGAGGTGATGTTTTTGGTAAACAGGCGGGATTTGTGTTTGCCGAGTTCCTTTTACTTCTTTAATCTTTCCTGGGTGCACTCCTGTGTTGGATTAACAGTATAATTAATAAATTATTTATTGTTGGGTTATTTTTAATTACTGTTAACAGTCAGAGTATTATAGATACTGACTTAAACTTGTGCAAGGAGAAAATATTTCTTGTTACTCATATTAACATTATTGCTTCTATTTAGTAATAGAATAGTCCAGTACTAGGTCTAGGAGTTGGTTATATTGTTGTTGGGATTAGTATTGTTTTTATTGTTGAGCTTTAACGCTTTCTTAATAGATGGCTGCTTTTAGGCCTTACTATGGTGTTGTAAGATCTTACTCTCTAGTGAAGGTTGTACCCATTTCTAAAGGCTGTACCTTTTTAGACTAACTTTTAAAGATACAGTGAGATTTGTTTATATTTTTTGGTATCTTTAAAGCTGAACTAAGATTCATTTCTGGACAACCAGCTATCACCAGGCTCGTTAGGCATGTCACCTCTACTTATAGATCTTCTCACTATTTGCCACATAGATGAGTTGGTTCTAATAAACTGTCTATAGGTAGCTCGTCTGGTTTCGGGTTACTTAGCTGAAATTCGTTTTGTTAAGTTTTTTGCTCGTTAATTCATTATGCAAAAGGTACAAGGGTTAATCTTTGCTTTTTGTACTTTGATTATTTTCTTTCATCGTTCCCTTACGGTACTTCTCTATAGCGCCATGTTTAGAATTTCTATCTCCTATACTTTAATAGGGGTAAATGTTTTGTTTTAGTATGTTTTGGTTATTGGATTGAAGAGTGGGGGGTTTGGGCTAGGCATAGTTCAAAACATTCACAGTACACGAAATCTTCTAGGTGTTAAACTAGATGCTTTAATTAAGCTATGTCTTGGTTTGTCCAAGCACACTTTCCAGTATGCTTACCTTGTTACGACTTACCTCCTCTCGTGTAATTGGTGCATGTAAATAGGTTTGGGTGCATATATTTACTTGAGGAGGGTGACGGGCGGTGTGTGCGTGCTTCATGCCTGGTTCAACTAAGCACTCTATTCTTAGTTTACTACTAAATCCTCCTTTGGGCTGCTGTTAGTTTCATAATGGCTTTCGTATTAAGTTTTCTTGGATAGAAAATGTAGCCCATTTCTTCCCATTCCATAGGTTACACCTTGACCTAACGTTTTTATGTGTTATGATTGAGCTTACTTTTGTTCCTTTTCAGGGTTTGCTGAAGATGGCGGTATACAGACTGTATTAGCAAGGATTGGTGAGGTTTATCGGGGTTTATCGATTATAGAACAGGCTCCTCTAGAAGGGTGTAAAGCACCGCCAAGTCCTTTGAGTTTTGGGCCGTTGCCGGTAGTACTCTGGCGAATAATCTTGTTTTTGCAATTATTTATGTTTAGGGCTAAGCATAGTGGGGTATCTAATCCCAGTTTGGGTCTTAGCTATAGTGTGTCAGTTGTCGTAGAGTTACTTTCGTCACTTATTTTTGTTATAATTATGGCTTTTTACAGCTTAATTAGGATTTAACTCTATTTGGTGTAGTACTTTAACACGTTTTACGCCGTGTTCCTGTTAGCTTGGGTTAGTCGTATGACCGCGGTGGCTGGCACGAGATTTACCAACCCTAGTTAATATGGCTTAGTCGAACTTTCGTTCATGGCTTAAATTTTGTCACTGCTGTTTCCCGTGGGGGTGTGGTTAAGCAAGGCGTTATGAGCTACAGGGTGTGTGCTTGATACCTGCTCCTCTTAGTCCTGCTGATTCGGAGGGCGCTACTCACCGGGGTGCGGATGCTTGCATGTGTAAGTCTATTGAAAGTTAACAGGAAGGCCAGGACCAAACCTATGTGTTTATGGAGTTGGTATACTCATCTAGGCATTTTCAGTGCCTTGCTTTAAATTTAAGCTACATTAACCATGTAGTATGTAAGCAGACCCAGGCACCTATATGTCTATCTTGTTTGGAGTGTGAATTTGAGTATTGGGGGTGAGATAAATTTATATTGATACTTAGGGGGAAGTATGTTAAAAATGGTGGTTAATATTTAAGAGGGGGGGGGGGGAAATATAATAGGTATGTCCTGTAACCATTGACTGAAATGCCCATGCCTACCATTATGGGGATGCTCAAGATGCAGTTAAGTCCAGCTACAATTTATGCTCCGGGTCGGGGCCTTTGACGGCCATAGCTGAGTCCAAGCATCCCCGAAAATTAAAAAATACCAAATGTATGACAGCACAGTTATGTGTGAGCATGGGCTGATTAGTAATTAGTCCATCGAGATGTCTTATTTAAGAGGAAAGAATGGGCGGTTTTAGATGAGATGGCCCTGAAGAAAGAACCAGATGTCTGATAAAGTTCATTAAATAGCTACCCCCACGATTAATGGGCCCGGAGCGAGAAGAGAAATCCCTGCCAAGCGGGTTGCTGGTTTCACGCGGCATGGTCGGTAAGCTCGTGATCTAGTGGACGGGATACGCATGGTGACGAGGATAGATTTGACTTTATGCGCTATGTACGATCTAAGCAGGAAATGTCCTATGTACTATAGATAATTTTTATTGTACTTGCTTATATGCAAGGGGAAAATCATTTAATGTACTATATACATATTATATCTTTATTACATTAATTATGATGTACATGCTTATATGCATGGGGTAGATCATGTAATGTAATATATACATAGTAAGTCTTTATTACATTAATTATAATGTACATACTGCACACAAAGTAGGTCATGTAGTATACTGCATTTATGTATGTTTTTATTATATTACTTCAGTGTATATATTCATACATATAGTGGATCATGTGGTGTGCTAGACGCATATCATGTTTACATTGTATGAGTGTTAGTGGGTATGTTTGGGCAAATGACATGGTGTGTCTGTGTGTAGTACTCGTACATGTGTCTATTGAGGTGAGTTATTAAGCATGTTGTTACACGTGCAAGCTTATAGAGTGGGAGATTTGTGTCGTATGTTTAAAAAATTTTAGCGGATTTAATACTGGGGAGGTTCTTAGTGTTTTTGGGGGTATATCAATAGACGCAATTAATAGTGGTTCAGGGAATAGTTTAAGTAGAACTTCAGCTTTGGGTGTTGATGGTGAGGCTATCGCTTCTTCCTTGAGTCTTAGGGAGGTTAATTGTTCTCCTTTTCTGGTTTACAAGACCAGCGTATTAATTTTACTACAAAGACTTGTCTTCATTTCAGGAGATTGTTTTCGATGGTGCTGGCTAGTGGTATTATTGCCAGGATGATGAGGAAATATATGATGGATGCTAATTGTCCGATGGTGATGTAGGGGTGTTCAACCGGTTGTCCTCCGATTCATGTAAGTGTTAATAGGTCTGCTATTAAAAGTCAGAATATGCATTGGCTGATTGGTCGGAACATTATGCTTCGTTGTTTGGATGTGTGGAGGAAGGGTACGAGTGTTAAGATCAAGATGGAAAGGACTAAGGCTAGGACTCCTCCCAGTTTATTGGGGATTGATCGTAGGATTGCGTATGCAAATAGGAAATACCATTCTGGCTTAATGTGGGAGGGTGTACTGAGTGGGTTTGCTGGAGTATAATTATCCGGGGTCTCCGAGTAGGTCGGGAGTGAATAGTACTAGTGATATGAGGATGAGGATTAATAGTATGATGCCTAGGATGTCCTTGATGGTGTAATAAGGGTGAAATGGAATTTTGTCTGTGTCTGATGGAATTCCTGTGGGGTTGTTGGATCCTGTTTCGTGGAGGAAAATTAAGTGGATTATGGTGAGAGCTACAATGATAAATGGGAGGATGAAGTGGAAAGCGAAGAATCGGGTGAGGGTGGCTTTGTCTACTGAAAATCCCCCTCAGATTCATTCAACTAGGTTGGTGCCAATGTATGGGATTGCCGAGAGGAGGTTGGTAATGACTGTTGCTCCTCAGAATGATATCTGTCCTCATGGTAGGACATAGCCTATGAATGCTGTGGCTATTGTTGTAAATAGGAGAATTACTCCGATGTTTCATGTTTCTAAGAAGGTATATGATCCGTAATATAGGCCTCGTCCTACATGCATAAATAGGCAGATAAAAAATATTGATGCTCCGTTTGCGTGCATATATCGGATGATTCAGCCATAGTTTACGTCTCGACAAATGTGGGTTACAGAGGAGAATGCTATTGTTGTATCGGATGTGTAGTGTATTGCTAGGAATAGGCCTGTTAAGATTTGTAGAGCTAAGCAAGTGCCTAGGAGGGATCCAAAGTTTCATCATGATGAGATGTTTGATGGAGTTGGGAGGTCAATGAGTGCGTTGTTTACGATTTTTATTAGTGGGTGAGTTTTTCGGATGTTGATCATTAGTGTTCTTGTAGTTGAATAACAACGATGGTTTTTCATATCATTAGTCATGGTTAGATTCCATGCAGGAATAATGATTATGTACATTGTATTTATTTTAAGTGTAATTTTTGTGATGGGCTTTGTAGGGTTTTCTTCAAAACCTTCGCCTATTTATGGGGGGTTGGGATTGATTGTGAGTGGTGGGGTTGGGTGTGGTATTGTGTTAAATTATGGTGGTTCTTTTTTAGGTTTAATGGTTTTTTTAGTTTATTTAGGGGGTATAATGGTGGTTTTTGGTTATACGACAGCTATGGCTACTGAGCAGTATCCTGAGGTTTGGGTTTCTAATAAGGTTGTTTTAGGAACGTTTATTACTGGTTTGTTGATGGAGTTTTTTATAATTTACTATGTGTTGAAGGATAAGGAGGTGGAGATTGTGTTTAAGTTTAATGGTATGGGGGATTGGGTAATTTATGATACAGGGGATTCTGGGTTTTTTAGTGAGGAGGCCATGGGGATTGCTGCTTTGTACAGCTATGGTACTTGATTAGTTATTGTTACTGGTTGATCTTTATTAATTGGTGTAGTGGTGATTATAGAGATTACTCGTGGAAATTAAGTAGAATTGTGCTAGTGAAAATCGTAATTAGGAAGGAAAGGAAATATAATTTAATTAAGCCTTTTTGGTTTGTGATTATGATAGATGTTTTTATTTGGGTTAGTGAGATGGTTTTTGGTATAATGGTTTCTAGTCAGGTTAGGTCTAGAAGGGAGGATGCTGATTTTTGGCTTATTGTTAGATTTATATAGGGGGTTAAGCGGTGTATGACTGTGGGATAATATCCTAGTAGGTTAGAAAATTTGAATATGTTTGATGGGTAATTGAACTTTAAGTAGTGGGTTATGTTGTTAATTTCTAGTGCTAGAATAAAGCCTAGGATTGTAATTGTTAGGGCGGTGATTTTTAGGTAGTAGGGTATAGTTGTTTGGGGAATGGTTGTTGGGGGGATGTTGTTAGAAATGATGAATCCTGCGAAAAGACTTCCGATTAGTAAGCGTTTAATTGAGTTAATTAGGAATGGGTTGTTTTCATTAATAGAAATAAGGGTTGGGAATCGGGGTTGTCCTAGGAGTGTGAAGAAAATAATACGGGTACTGTAGATAGCTGTGAAGGAGATGGCGATTAGTGTTATTAAGAGGGCTCAGGCGTTGGTATATGACGTGTTGGCGGATTCAATAATTAGATCTTTGGAGTAGAATCCGGTGAGGAAAGGTATTCCTGTTAGTGCAAGGCTGCCAATAATAAGGGCTGTTGCGGTGAATGGTATGGCTTTAAATAGGCCTCCTATTTTTCGAATATCTTGTTCGTTATTTAGATTGTGGATGATGGAGCCGGAGCATAGAAATAATATGGCTTTGAAGAAAGCGTGGGTGCAGATGTGAAGAAGTGCTAGGTGAGGCTGGTTAATTCCAATTGTTACTATCATAAGGCCGAGTTGGCTGGATGTAGAGAAGGCGATGATTTTTTTAATGTCATTTTGGGTGAGGGCACATATTGCTGTAAATAGTGTGGTAATGGCTCCTAGGCATAGTATAGTAGATTGGATGAGTTTATTGTTTTCTGTTAATGGATAAAAGCGGATTAGTAAGAAAATACCTGCTACTACTATTGTACTTGAGTGGAGTAATGCTGAGACAGGTGTCGGACCCTCTATTGCGGAGGGTAATCATGGGTGCAGGCTAAATTGTGCGGATTTTCCGGTTGCGGCTAGAATTAGTCCTATTAGAGGTAGATTTGAGTTCTCTGGTTTTAGTAAGAAGATTTGTTGAAGGTCTCAAGTGTTGAGGTTAATTAGGAATCATGCTATTGCTAGGATAAATCCGATGTCGCCAATGCGGTTATATAGGATTGCTTGTAGAGCTGCTGTGTTTGCGTCTGCTCGTCCGTATCACCATCCAATTAGTAGAAATGATATAATTCCGACTCCTTCTCAGCCAATGAATAGTTGAAAGATGTTATTTGCAGTGACGAGGATGAGTATTGTGATAAGAAATAAGAGTAAGTACTTAAAAAATTGGTTGATGTTGGGGTCGGAATGTATGTATCATATTGAGAATTCTATGATGGATCATGTGACGAATAGTGATACTGGGATAAATATTGTCGAGAAGTAATCTATTTTGAAGCTGAGAGATAGTTTGAGGGTTTGGATGGTTAGTCAGTGTCAGTTTGAAATAATTATTTCTTGTCCTGTATGAATAAATATTATAGTGGGAATTATACTAGTGATAAAGGCGTATGAAATGGTTGTTTTTACGTAAAGTGGGTAATTGGTGAATTTGTGGGTGCTAAGACTAGTTGTCATGATGGGTACGGTTAGTAGGATTAGGGTAGTTAGTGTGAGGGATGGGAACAGGTTTATTACTTTTATTTGGAGTTGCACCAATTTTTTGGTTCCTAAGACCAATGGATAACTGCTATCCTTTAAAAGTTTGAAAAAGCCATGTTGTCAGGCATGGGAGCATAGAATTAGCAGTTCTTGCATACTTTTTCGGTAAATAAGAAGGTGATAGGCTTCTATTGTTAGATTCACAATCTAATGTTTTTTTAAACTATATTTACAGTATAGGGGTCCTAGGATAATTTTTGGGTTTAGGGATAGAAGCAGTAGTGGTAGTATGTGTAGTGATATGAGTGCATTTTCTCGTGTGAAGGAAGGTGAAATGTTATTGATATGATGAGTGTATTTGCCCCGTTGTGTTGTGATTAGTATATAGAGGGTGTAGAGAGTAGTGATTACTATGTTAAGTCCTATTAGAATAATTGTGATATTAGATCATGAAAAAGTCGATATTACTACAAATAGTTCTCCGATTAGGTTGATTGTTGGGGGTAGAGCCAGGTTGGTTAGACTTGCTAGGAGTCATCAGGTGGCTATTAGTGGAAGAAGTGTTTGTAGGCCGCGGGCTAAGATTATTGTACGGCTGTGAATTCGTTCGTAGTTAGAATTTGCTAGGCAGAAAAGTATAGAGGATGTAAGGCCGTGGGCAATTATCAGGGCGGTGGCTCCTATGTAGCTTCAGGGTGTTTGGATTAGGATTGCAACGATGACAAGTGCCATGTGGCTAATAGAGGAGTACGCGATGAGTGATTTCAGGTCCGTTTGACGAAGGCAAATTGAGCTGGTTATGATTATGCCTCATAGTGATAGCATGATGAATGGGTATGCTATAAAGTCGGTGATTGGATCTAGGAGAAGCGTAATTCGTAACATGCCGTATCCTCCTAGTTTTAGTAGGATTGCTGCAAGAACTATGGAGCCTGCAATTGGGGCTTCTACGTGGGCTTTGGGTAGTCAGAGATGAAGTCCGTATAGTGGTATTTTTACTATAAAGGCTATTATGCATGCTAGTCACATGAAGGTGTTGGATCAGGAGCTGGGTATTGGTTGTACTCAGTATTGTAGAATTAGGAAGTTTAGGGATCCTATTGTGTTTTGAATATAGATTAGTGCAACTAGTAAGGGTAGGGATCCTGCTAGTGTATAAAACAAGAAGTAGAGACCGGCATTTAGGCGTTCTGTTTGGTTCCCTCATCGGGTAATAATAATGAGTGTGGGAACTAGTGTTGCTTCAAATATAATATAAAAGAGAATTAGTTCTGTAGCAGAGAATGTCATAATTAGAAATAGTTGTAATAGGATTAGTATTGAGATGAAGAATTTTTTTCGGGCTGGGTTTTCTTTTGATAGGTGATGCTGGCTAGCTATAAGTATTAAGGGGAGGAGTCATATGGTTAGAATAAGTAGTGGTGTAGATAAGGAGTCGGAGAAGAAAGTTAATGAGAAGTTGAGGCTGTTATCGCCAAATTGGTTTATAAGGAGTAGGCTTGTAAGGCTAATTAGTAAGCTGTGGAGTGTGGAGTTAATTCAGATTATGTTATTTTTTGATAGCCAGGTTAGGGGTATAAGTATTATTGTGGAAATAATGTATTTTAGCATTGTAGCAGATTAAGGTTTTGTACGTAGTCGGTGCCGTATGTGTTTGATACCATTACTAGCAAGGATAGGCCTAGTGCTGCTTCGCAGGCTGCGAAAACTAGTAGAATAATGGGTATTATACTGGCTAAAGTGAAGTGTGAGTTTAGGATTATTAGGGTAGCTATAACGAATAAGGACAATATTATTCCTTCCAGGCATAGGAGGGAGGATATTAGGTGAGATCGATACATTAGTAATCCCGTGAGAGATACTATGAATGCTATTATAATATTTATGTATACGAGGGACATTTGGTACTTATGAGTTTGATCATAATCTAATGAGTCGAAATCATTTATTTTGGTTTAAACTAAGTACCATATTCGGTCCATTCTAATCCTTTTTGGGTTCATTCATAGGCTAGGCTTGTGGCTAGTAGGAAAATTAGGAGAAGGGATATAGTAAGCATTGTGTTAAGGTTAGTTGTTTGTGAGGCCCATGGTAGTGGTAGAAGTAGTGCAATTTCTAGATCGAAGAGGAGGAATGTGATAGCTACTAGAAAGAATTTTATGGAGAAAGGAAGGCGAGCAGATCCTATGGGGTCGAATCCACATTCGTATGGGCTTGTTTTTTCTGAGTATACGTTTAGTTGGGGGAGTCAGAATGCGATGGTCACGAGCAATGTAGCTAGTGTAAAGTTAGTTAGGAGGGTAATTATAAGGTTTATTGTTCTTTTTCGGGTTAGGCCGAAGCTAACTGATTGGAAGTCAGTTGTACTAATTAATACTAAAAGAACATGAGCCTCATCAGTAGATGGAAACATAGAGGAAAAGTCATACTACGTCTACGAAGTGTCAATATCAGGCTTCGAAGCCGAAATGGTGATTGGAGGTAAAGTGAAATTTTAGTTGGCGGAGGAAGCAGACAATTAAGAAAGTAGATCCAATAATGACATGGAGGCCGTGGAATCCTGTAGCTACGAAGAAAGTTGAGCCGTAAACCTCCGTCTGAGATTGTAAAGGGAGCTTCATAGTATTCTGATGCTTGTAGAAGTGTAAAGTATACGCCTAACGTAATGGTGATGAATAAGGCTTGTAGCATGTGGTTACGGTTCCCTTCTATGAGGCTGTGGTGGGCTCAGGTAATGGAGACTCCTGAGGCTAGAAGGACAGAGGTGTTGAGTAGTGGGACTTCTAAGGGGTTAAGTGGGTGAATGCCTGTTGGGGGTCAGCAGCTGCCTAATTCGGGTGTAGGAGCAAGGCTTGAGTGATAGAAGGCTCAGAAGAAGCCAGTGAAGAATAGGACTTCGGAGACGATGAAGAGGATTATTCCGTAGCGAAGGCTTTTTTGGACAGCAGGAGTATGGTGGCCTTGAAAGGTACTTTCTCGGATTACATCTCGTCATCATTGGTATATTGTAAGTATGTTTGTTGTTAGGCCTAGGGTCAGTAGAGCTGTTGAATTGAAGTGAAATCACATGATGCGGCCAGATGTTATTAGGAGGGCAGATAGTGCTCCTGTGAGGGGTCAGGGACTTGGGTTTACTATGTGATAGGCGTGGGTTTGGTGTGTCAATATGTATTGTCGTGCAGATATAAGCTAACAAGGAGGGTGAATACGTAGGCTTGAACTATAGCTACCTGCGAATTCGAGGATTGTTAGTAGAGCTAAAATAGTAAATGTAATAAGTGCTGTTGTGGTATTGATTATTTAATAATGCAAGGGTAGCTCCTCCGATTAAGTGAATTAATAAGTGCCCTGCTGTGATGTTGGCTGTTAATCGTACGGCAAGGGCTACTGGTTGGATGAAGAGGCTGATGGTTTCGATAATTACCAGTATTGGGATTAGTGGGGTAGGTGTTCCTTGTGGTAGGAAGTGGGCGAGTGATGCTTTGGTTTTGTTGCGGAAGCCTGTAACTACGGCCCCCTGCTCATAGGGGAATAGCCATGCCTAAATTTATTGATAGTTGTGTGCTAAATTTATTGATAGTTGTGTGGTTGGTGTAAATGAATGGGGTAATAAGCCTAATAAATTTGTAGACCCAATAAATAGAATTAGGGACATTAATATCAATGTTCATGTTTGTCCTTTGGTGTTGTGAGTGCTTATTATTTGTTTTGACATGAGTTGAAGTGCTCATTGTTGGAGGGAGATAAGGCGGTTATTAATTAGTCGGTTTGATGTAGGAAATAGTAAGCTAGGGAATATAATGACGAGAGTAACAAGGGGGAGGCCTAGAATTACAGGGGTAATGAAAGAGGTAAATAGATTTTCGTTCATTTTGTTTCTCAAGGGGCGTCTTGTTTTGGCGTTTTTGTTGTTATTAATTTTGGGTTATAGTAGAAATCGTGTTTTGAGATTTTTAATTGGAGAACAATAAAGAGGACTAAAAATATTGATAGAATTGTCGTGAGTCACGTTGATGTGTCTAGTTGTGGCATGTCATCAAGGAGAGTGTTGTGCTCTCGGTCTTTAACTTAAAAGGTTAATGCTGGCATAGCTTCTTGATGACTTATAACATTGATGCAGATCACTTTTCAAAATATTCTAATGGGACTAGTTCGAGAACGATTGGTATGAAACTATGATTTGATCCGCAGATTTCTGAGCATTGGCCGTAAAATAGGCCTGGACGAGTTGATATGAGGGTTGTTTGATTTAAACGGCCTGGAATTGCGTCTGTTTTTAGTCCTAGAGAGGGAACTGCTCATGAGTGTAAAACGTCTTCGGAGGAGATTAGTATTCGAATTGTTATTTCTATAGGTAATACAGCTCGGTTATCTACTTCTAGTAATCGTAGTTCTCCAGGTTTCAATTCTGATGTTGGAATTATATAGGAGTCGAAGCTTAAGTCTTCATAGTCTGTGTACTCATAACTTCAGTATCATTGATGTCCTATGGTCTTTACTGTGAGAGATGGGTTGTTGATTTCGTCTATTATGTATAGAATTCGTAGGGATGGGAGAGCAATTATAATCAGAATAATGGCTGGTAGAATGGTTCAGATTGTTTCTACTTCTTGTGCGTCTATGGTGCTGGTATGGGTTAGTTTTGTTGTTAGTATCAGTAAGATAATATAGAGTACTAGTGAGCTAATTAGGAAAACAATTATCAGAGTGTGATCGTGAAAGTGTAGCAGTTCTTCTATGATGGGTGATGTTGCGTCTTGAAAGCCTAGCTGTACGGGATATGCCATATGAGATGTACGGGACTTTCACCTGTAATTTAATCTTGACAAGGTTATGTAATGTTTTACTAACATCTCGTTTATTGAGAGAGACATAGTGGTTATGGTGTTGGCTTGAAACCGATAATAGGGGGTTCAATTCCTTCCTCTCTTATTTTAGGTTAATGTATGTAGGTTCTTCAAATGTGTGATATGGTGGAGGGCATCCGTTTAGTCATTCTAGATTTGTTGTGGTTAGGTCCACGGTTAAGACTTCCCGTTTGGATGCAAATGCTTCTCAGATGATAAAAGTCATTAATATTACTGCCGTTAGTGAGATGAATGAGCCTATAGATGAAATAGTGTTTCATATTGTATATGCGTCTGGGTAATCGGAGTATCGTCGTGGTATACCAGATAGCCCTAAGAAATGTTGTGGGAAGAAGGTCATGTTAACACCTACAAATATAATTGCGAAATGGATTTTGGCTCATGTGTCATTAAGGGTGTAGCCTGAGAATAAGGGAAATCAATGTACAAATCCTCCTATGATAGCGAATACAGCTCCTATTGATAGTACGTAGTGGAAATGTGCTACCACATAGTATGTGTCGTGGAGAACGATGTCAAGGGAGGAGTTGGCTAAAACAATTCCAGTTAGTCCTCCAACTGTAAAAAGGAAAATGAAGCCTAGGGCTCATATTATAGCGGGGGATCATTTGATATTTCCTCCGTGAAGTGTTGCTAGCCAACTAAAGACTTTTACTCCGGTTGGGATAGCAATAATTATAGTAGCGGATGTAAAGTAAGCTCGTGTATCGACGTCTATTCCGACTGTGAATATATGATGGGCTCATACAATAAATCCTAGAAATCCAATTGATATTATGGCTCATACTATTCCTATATATCCAAATGGCTCTTTTTTTCCTGAATAGTAGGTTACGATGTGGGAGATTATTCCAAAGCCAGGTAAAATTAGAATATATACTTCGGGGTGTCCAAAAAATCAGAATAAGTGTTGATATAAGATAGGGTCTCCTCCTCCTGCTGGGTCAAAGAAAGTTGTATTCAGGTTTCGGTCTGTTAGTAATATTGTGATGCCAGCTGCTAATACAGGAAGTGAGAGGAGGAGTAGTACGGCAGTGATCAGTACAGATCACACGAACAGGGGGGTCTGGTATTGTGATATTGCGGGAGGTTTTATGTTAATAATAGTTGTAATAAAATTAATGGCTCCTAAAATTGAGGAAACACCTGCTAGGTGTAGGGAGAAAATGGTCAGGTCTACTGAGGCTCCTGCGTGGGCTAGATTACCTGCTAGAGGGGGATATACGGTTCAACCCGTCCCTGCTCCGGCTTCGACTATAGAGGATGCTAGGAGTAATAGGAAAGAAGGGGGGAGGAGCCAAAAACTTATATTATTTATCCGAGGGAATGCTATATCAGGGGCTCCAATCATTAGAGGAACTAGCCAGTTGCCAAACCCTCCAATTATAATAGGCATTACTATAAAGAAGATTATTACGAATGCGTGTGCAGTTACAATTACGTTGTAGATTTGGTCATCTCCAAGTAGAGTTCCGGGTTGGCCTAACTCAGCACGAATTAGTAAGCTCAGAGCGGTTCCTACTATGCCGGCTCAGGCACCAAATAGAAGATAAAGGGTACCGATATCTTTATGATTAGTTGAAAATAATCAGCGGTTTATGAACATGGGTAAAATGGCTGAGTAAAGCAATAGACTGTAAATCTAAGAATAGAGGTTTGATTCCTCTTTTTACCAGGTCCTGTAGTGAATTAACATATTGAATTGCAAATTCAAAGGAGCAGCTTCAAACTCTGCCGGGGCTTCTCCCGCCTTTTTTTTCTTGCGGCGGGAGAAGTAGATTGAAGCCAGTTATTTAGGGTATTTAGCTGTTAACTAAAGTTTCGTGGGGGTGGGACCCACCAATCTAGTGAGGATTTAGCTTAATTAAAGTAGTTGATTTGCATTCAATTGATGTAAGATATGATCTTGCAGTCCTTATCAGGAATTAAGTAAATTATACTTGCTTAGGGCTTTGAAGGCTCTTGGTCTATTTAACCTAAATTCCTATTCTAGGATTGAGAGAATTGGTGTAAGTGGTAGTAGTATAGTGGACAATACGGTTATTGTTGGTAGGAGGGTTATTCGTTTTATGGTTGAGAATTGTCATTTTATTTTTATGTTGTTTGTGGAAGGGAACATAGTAAGTGTGGTGGAATATGCCAGTCGTATGTAGAAATATAGGTTTAGTAGTGCTGTAATTGCTATGAAGGTAGGTAGGATAATGCTATTGTTTTTTGTCATTTCTTGAATAATTATTCATTTTGGCATAAATCCTGATAGTGGGGGGAGTCCTCCTATTGATAGGAGGGTAATGAGAATTAGAATAGTTATGATGGGTGTTTTGTTTCATGTGTGTGATAGTGATAGAGTGGTTGTGGTTGAGTTGGCTATAAATAGTGTAAATATGGTGGAAGTTATGATGATGTAAATGATTAGGTTTAGTAATGTTATGGTGGGATTGTATGGTAAAATTGCTGTTATTCAGCCTATGTGGGCAATTGATGAGTAAGCTATAATTTTTCGTAGTTGGGTTTGGTTTAATCCTCCTCAGCCTCCGATTATAATGGATAGAATTGATAGGGTTAAGATTATATTTAGGTTGATGGATTGGGATACTTGGTAAAGTACCGATATGGGTGCTAGTTTTTGTCATGTAAGTAAGATTAGGCCTGAAGATAGAGGGATGCCTTGTGTTACTTCTGGGACTCAGAAGTGGAATGGGGCTATTCCTAGTTTTATGGCGAGGGCTATTGTTATGAGTATGGAGGCTGTTGGGTTAAATAGTTTTATTACGGTTCATTGGCCTGAGAATATTAAGTTGATGATAATGGCTATTATTAGTAGTATTGAGGCTGTTGATTGAGTTAGGAAATATTTAGTTGATGCTTCTGTGGCTCGTGGGTTGTGTTTTTTTATTATAATAGGAATGATGGCGAGTATATTTATTTCAAATCCGATTCAGATGAGTAGTCAGTGGGAGCTAATTATAACGATAATGGTTCCAAGTATTATAGTTATTAAGATAATAATGAGAGTGATTGGGTTTATTAGTACGGGAAGGATACAAACCAACATTTTCGGGGTATGGGCCCGATAGCTTAATTAGCTGACCTTACTATTAGAATTTGGTGTAATTGGGAGCACGAAGAGTTTTGAGTTCTTAGGAGTAGGTTCAATTCCTATAGTTCTAGAAATAAGAGGATTTAAACCTCTATAATTTACTCTATCAAAGTAACTCTTTTGTCAGACATATTTCTTATGTTTGTGGGGGGATACTTGATAGGAGAATAGGTAGAGATACATGTCATATGCATAGGGCTAGCGTTAGGGGTAGAAAATTTTTTCATAATAAGTGCATCAGTTGATCATAGCGGAATCGGGGGTAGGATGCTCGGATTCATAGGAAGGTCATTGTGAGTAGTAGTGATTTGATGATAAAGTTAATTGCGTAGAGTTCTGGTATGTATGGGTTATGGGATGCTCCTAGGAAGAGGGTTGTTGTGAAGATATTTATTATAATAATGTTTGCATATTCTGCTATAAAGAATAGGGCGAATGGTCCTGCGGCGTATTCTACATTAAAGCCCGATACTAGTTCAGATTCTCCTTCAGTAAGATCAAATGGTGCTCGGTTTGTTTCTGCTAGTGTTGAAATGAATCATATTATTGCTAAGGGTCATGCTGGGAAGATTAGTCATACTTGTTCTTGTGTAATGATTAATGTAGAGAGAGTGAAGGATCCATTTATTAGTAAGATTGATAGTAAGATAATTGCTAGTGTAACTTCATATGAAATTGTTTGTGCTACTGCTCGTAGGGCTCCAATAAGAGCGTATTTTGAGTTGGAGGCTCAGCCTGATCAGAGGATCGAGTATACGGCTAAGCTTGATATAGCTAATATGAAAAGGATTCCTAAGTTTATATTGATGAGGGGATAGGGTATGGGTAGGGGGATTCATATAGTTAAGGCTAGGGTTAGGGCTAGGATGGGGGCTAGAATAAATATTGAGATTGAGGATGTGGCAGGTCGTAGGGGTTCTTTAATGAAAAGTTTGATTGCATCGGCGATGGGTTGGAGTAAGCCATATGGTCCTACAATATTTGGGCCTTTTCGGAGTTGTATGTAGCCTAGGATTTTTCGTTCAACTAGTGTAAGAAAAGCTACGGCTAGAAGAATGGGGATAATAAGTGTTAAGATGTTGAGTATAAACATTTTGTTAAGGAGAGGATTTGAATCTCTGAGTATAAAGGTTTAAGTTTTACGCAATTACCGGGCTCTGCCACCTTAACTGGGCCCTTTTCTAGGGCAGGTATTGTTTGTGAGGTCAATTGAGATAAAGTCATTGATTGATTTAAGGCGCTTTGTTGAAGTTGGCCTTATTTCTCTTGTCCTTTCGTACTGGGAGAAATACATAACAGATAGAAACCGACCTGGATTACTCCGGTCTGAACTCAGATCACGTAGGACTTTAATCGTTGAACAAACGAACCTTTGATAGCGGTTGCACCATCGGGGTGTCCTGATCCAACATCGAGGTCGTAAACCCTATTGTCGATATGGACTCTTGAATAGGATTGCGCTGTTATCCCTAGGGTAACTTGTTCCGTTGATCAAGTCTTTGGATCAATAAACGATAGTTTGATTTGACTTGTGGGTCTAGTCTTTAAAATCGTTCGGAGGATTTTTTGTTCTCCGAGGTCACCCCAACCAAAACTGCTAGTCCATAAAGAGTGTTGTTATCCCTTAATGGTTAAGTTTATTTTCTTTGGACTAGTTAGTTAAAGCTCCATAGGGTCTTCTCGTCTTGTTGGTTTATTCCCGCCTCTTCACGGGAAGGTCAATTTCACTGATTGGAAGTAAGAGACAGTAAAACCCTCGTGTGGCCGTTCATACAAGTCCTTATTTAGAGAACAAATGATTATGCTACCTTTGCACGGTCAGGATACCGCGGCCGTTTAACGTCTAGTCACTGGGCAGGCAGTGCCTCCAATACTGGGGATGCTGGAGGTGATGTTTTTGGTAAACAGGCGGGATTTGTGTTTGCCGAGTTCCTTTTACTTCTTTTAATCTTTCCTGGGTGCACTCCTGTGTTGGATTAACAGTATAATTAATAAATTATTTATTGTTGGGTTATTTTTATTTACTGTTAACAGTCAGAGTATTATCAGATACTGACTTAAACTTGTGCAAGGAGAAAATATTTCTTGTTACTCATATTAACATTATTGCTTCTATTTAGTAATAGAATAGTCCAGTACTAGGTCTAGGAGTTGGTTATATTGTTGTTGGGATTAGTATTGTTTTTATTGTTGAGCTTTAACGCTTTCTTAATAGATGGCTGCTTTTAGGCCTACTATGGTGTTGTAAGATCTTACTCTCTAGTGAAGGTTGTACCCATTTCTAAAAGGCTGTACCTTTTTAGACTAACTTTTAAAGATACAGTGAGATTTGTTTATATTTTTTGGTATCTTTAAAGCTGAACTAAGATTCATTTTCTGGACAACCAGCTATCACCAGGCTCGTTAGGCATGTCACCTCTACTTATAGATCTTCTCACTATTTTGCCACATAGATGAGTTGGTTCTAATAAACTGTCTATAGGTAGCTCGTCTGGTTTCGGGTTACTTAGCTGAAATTCGTTTTGTTAAGTTTTTTGCTCGTTAATTCATTATGCAAAAGGTACAAGGGTTAATCTTTGCTTTTTTGTACTTTGATTATTTTCTTTCATCGTTCCCTTACGGTACTTTCTCTATAGCGCCATGTTTAGAATTTCTATCTCCTATACTTTAATAGGGGTAAATGTTTTGTTTTAGTATGTTTTGGTTATTGGATTGAAGAGTGGGGGTTTGGGCTAGGCATAGTTCAAAACATTCACAGTACACGAAATCTTCTAGGTGTAAACTAGATGCTTTAATTAAGCTATGTCTTGGTTTGTCCAAGCACACTTTCCAGTATGCTTACCTTGTTACGACTTACCTCCTCTCGTGTAATTGGTGCATGTAAATAGGTTTGGGTGCATATATTTACTTGAGGAGGGTGACGGGCGGTGTGTGCGTGCTTCATGGCCTGGTTCAACTAAGCACTCTATTCTTAGTTTACTACTAAATCCTCCTTTGGCTGTTAGTTTCATAATGGCTTTCGTATTAAGTTTTCTTGGATAGAAAATGTAGCCCATTTCTTCCCATTCCATAGGTTACACCTTGACCTAACGTTTTTATGTGTTATGATTGAGCTTACTTTTGTTCCTTTTCAGGGTTTGCTGAAGATGGCGGTATACAGACTGTATTAGCAAGGATTGGTGAGGTTTATCGGGGTTTATCGATTATAGAACAGGCTCCTCTAGAAGGGTGTAAAGCACCGCCAAGTCCTTTGAGTTTTGGGCCGTTGCCGGTAGTACTCTGGCGAATAATCTTGTTTTTGCAATTATTTATGTTTAGGGCTAAGCATAGTGGGGTATCTAATCCCAGTTTGGGTCTTAGCTATAGTGTGTCAGTTGTCGTAGAGTTACTTTCGTCACTTATTTTTGTTATAATTATGGCTTTTTACAGCTTAATTAGGATTTAACTCTATTTGGTGTAGTACTTTAACACGTTTTACGCCGTGTTCCTGTTAGCTTGGGTTAGTCGTATGACCGCGGTGGCTGGCACGAGATTTACCAACCCTAGTTAATATGGCTTAGTCGAACTTTCGTTCATGGCTTAAATTTTGTCACTGCTGTTTCCCGTGGGGGTGTGGTTAAGCAAGGCGTTATGAGCTACAGGGTGTGTGCTTGATACCTGCTCCTCTTAGTCCTGCTGATTCGGAGGGCGCTACTCACCGGGGTGCGGATGCTTGCATGTGTAAGTCTATTGAAAGTTAACAGGAAGGCCAGGACCAAACCTATGTGTTTATGGAGTTGGTATACTCATCTAGGCATTTTCAGTGCCTTGCTTTAAATTTAAGCTACATTAACCATGTAGTATGTAAGCAGACCCAGGCACCTATATGTCTATCTTGTTTGGAGTGTGAATTTGAGTATTGGGGGTGAGATAAATTTATATTGATACTTAGGGGGAAGTATGTTAAAAATGGTGGTTAATATTTAAGAGGGGGGGGGGGGAAATATAATAGGTATGTCCTGTAACCATTGACTGAAATGCCCATGCCTACCATTATGGGGATGCTCAAGATGCAGTTAAGTCCAGCTACAATTTATGCTCCGGGTCGGGGCCTTTGACGGCCATAGCTGAGTCCAAGCATCCCCGAAAATTAAAAAATACCAAATGTATGACAGCACAGTTATGTGTGAGCATGGGCTGATTAGTAATTAGTCCATCGAGATGTCTTATTTAAGAGGAAAGAATGGGCGGTTTTAGATGAGATGGCCCTGAAGAAAGAACCAGATGTCTGATAAAGTTCATTAAATAGCTACCCCCACGATTAATGGGCCCGGAGCGAGAAGAGAAATCCCTGCCAAGCGGGTTGCTGGTTTCACGCGGCATGGTCGGTAAGCTCGTGATCTAGTGGACGGGATACGCATGGTGACGAGGATAGATTTGACTTTATGCGCTATGTACGATCTAAGCAGGAAATGTCCTATGTACTATAGATAATTTTTATTGTACTTGCTTATATGCAAGGGGAAAATCATTTAATGTACTATATACATATTATATCTTTATTACATTAATTATGATGTACATGCTTATATGCATGGGGTAGATCATGTAATGTAATATATACATAGTATGTCTTTATTACATTAATTATAATGTACATACTGCACACAAAGTAGGTCATGTAGTATACTGCATTTATGTATGTTTTTATTATATTACTTCAGTGTATATATTCATACATATAGGATGGATCATGTGGTGTGCTAGACGCATATCATGTTTACATTGTATGAGTGTTAGTGGGTATGTTTGGGCAAATGACATGGTGTGTCTGTGTGTAGTACTCGTACATGTGTCTATTGAGGTGAGTTATTAAGCATGTTGTTACACGTGCAAGCTTATAGAGTGGGAGATTTGTGTCGTATGTTTAAAAATTTTAGCGGATTTAATACTGGGGAGGTTCTTAGTGTTTTTGGGGGTATATCAATAGACGCAATTAATAGTGGTTCAGGGAATAGTTTAAGTAGAACTTCAGCTTTGGGTGTTGATGGTGAGGCTATCGCTTCTTCCTTGAGTCTTAGGGAGGTTAATTGTTCTCCTTTTCTGGTTTACAAGACCAGCGTATTAATTTTACTACAAAGACTTGTCTTCATTTCAGGAGATTGTTTTCGATGGTGCTGGCTAGTGGTATTATTGCCAGGATGATGAGGAAATATATGATGGATGCTAATTGTCCGATGGTGATGTAGGGGTGTTCAACCGGTTGTCCTCCGATTCATGTAAGTGTTAATAGGTCTGCTATTAAAAGTCAGAATATGCATTGGCTGATTGGTCGGAACATTATGCTTCGTTGTTTGGATGTGTGGAGGAAGGGTACGAGTGTTAAGATCAAGATGGAAAGGACTAAGGCTAGGACTCCTCCCAGTTTATTGGGGATTGATCGTAGGATTGCGTATGCAAATAGGAAATACCATTCTGGCTTAATGTGGGAGGGTGTACTGAGTGGGTTTGCTGGAGTATAATTATCCGGGTCTCCGAGTAGGTCGGGAGTGAATAGTACTAGTGATATGAGGATGAGGATTAATAGTATGATGCCTAGGATGTCCTTGATGGTGTAATAAGGGTGAAATGGAATTTTGTCTGTGTCTGATGGAATTCCTGTGGGGTTGTTGGATCCTGTTTCGTGGAGGAAAATTAAGTGGATTATGGTGAGAGCTACAATGATAAATGGGAGGATGAAGTGGAAAGCGAAGAATCGGGTGAGGGTGGCTTTGTCTACTGAAAATCCCCCTCAGATTCATTCAACTAGGTTGGTGCCAATGTATGGGATTGCCGAGAGGAGGTTGGTAATGACTGTTGCTCCTCAGAATGATATCTGTCCTCATGGTAGGACATAGCCTATGAATGCTGTGGCTATTGTTGTAAATAGGAGAATTACTCCGATGTTTCATGTTTCTAAGAAGGTATATGATCCGTAATATAGGCCTCGTCCTACATGCATAAATAGGCAGATAAAAAATATTGATGCTCCGTTTGCGTGCATATATCGGATGATTCAGCCATAGTTTACGTCTCGACAAATGTGGGTTACAGAGGAGAATGCTATTGTTGTATCGGATGTGTAGTGTATTGCTAGGAATAGGCCTGTTAAGATTTGTAGAGCTAAGCAAGTGCCTAGGAGGGATCCAAAGTTTCATCATGATGAGATGTTTGATGGAGTTGGGAGGTCAATGAGTGCGTTGTTTACGATTTTTATTAGTGGGTGAGTTTTTCGGATGTTGATCATTAGTGTTCTTGTAGTTGAATAACAACGATGGTTTTTCATATCATTAGTCATGGTTAGATTCCATGCAGGAATAATGATTATGTACATTGTATTTATTTTAAGTGTAATTTTTGTGATGGGCTTTGTAGGGTTTTCTTCAAAACCTTCGCCTATTTATGGGGGGTTGGGATTGATTGTGAGTGGTGGGGTTGGGTGTGGTATTGTGTTAAATTATGGTGGTTCTTTTTTAGGTTTAATGGTTTTTTTAGTTTATTTAGGGGGTATAATGGTGGTTTTTGGTTATACGACAGCTATGGCTACTGAGCAGTATCCTGAGGTTTGGGTTTCTAATAAGGTTGTTTTAGGAACGTTTATTACTGGTTTGTTGATGGAGTTTTTTATAATTTACTATGTGTTGAAGGATAAGGAGGTGGAGATTGTGTTTAAGTTTAATGGTATGGGGGATTGGGTAATTTATGATACAGGGGATTCTGGGTTTTTTAGTGAGGAGGCCATGGGGATTGCTGCTTTGTACAGCTATGGTACTTGATTAGTTATTGTTACTGGTTGATCTTTATTAATTGGTGTAGTGGTGATTATAGAGATTACTCGTGGAAATTAAGTAGAATTGTGCTAGTGAAAATCGTAATTAGGAAGGAAAGGAAATATAATTTAATTAAGCCTTTTTGGTTTGTGATTATGATAGATGTTTTTATTTGGGTTAGTGAGATGGTTTTTGGTATAATGGTTTCTAGTCAGGTTAGGTCTAGAAGGGAGGATGCTGATTTTTGGCTTATTGTTAGATTTATATAGGGGGTTAAGCGGTGTATGACTGTGGGATAATCCTAGTAGGTTAGAAAATTTGAATATGTTTGATGGGTAATTGAACTTTAAGTAGTGGGTTATGTTGTTAATTTCTAGTGCTAGAATAAAGCCTAGGATTGTAATTGTTAGGGCGGTGATTTTTAGGTAGTAGGGTATAGTTGTTTGGGGAATGGTTGTTGGGGGGATGTTGTTAGAAATGATGAATCCTGCGAAAAGACTTCCGATTAGTAAGCGTTTAATTGAGTTAATTAGGAATGGGTTGTTTTCATTAATAGAAATAAGGGTTGGGAATCGGGGTTGTCCTAGGAGTGTGAAGAAAATAATACGGGTACTGTAGATAGCTGTGAAGGAGATGGCGATTAGTGTTATTAAGAGGGCTCAGGCGTTGGTATATGACGTGTTGGCGGATTCAATAATTAGATCTTTGGAGTAGAATCCGGTGAGGAAAGGTATTCCTGTTAGTGCAAGGCTGCCAATAATAAGGGCTGTTGCGGTGAATGGTATGGCTTTAAATAGGCCTCCTATTTTTCGAATATCTTGTTCGTTATTTAGATTGTGGATGATGGAGCCGGAGCATAGAAATAATATGGCTTTGAAGAAAGCGTGGGTGCAGATGTGAAGAAGTGCTAGGTGAGGCTGGTTAATTCCAATTGTTACTATCATAAGGCCGAGTTGGCTGGATGTAGAGAAGGCGATGATTTTTTTAATGTCATTTTGGGTGAGGGCACATATTGCTGTAAATAGTGTGGTAATGGCTCCTAGGCATAGTATAGTAGATTGGATGAGTTTATTGTTTTCTGTTAATGGATAAAAGCGGATTAGTAAGAAAATACCTGCTACTACTATTGTACTTGAGTGGAGTAATGCTGAGACAGGTGTCGGACCCTCTATTGCGGAGGGTAATCATGGGTGCAGGCTAAATTGTGCGGATTTTCCGGTTGCGGCTAGAATTAGTCCTATTAGAGGTAGATTTGAGTTCTCTGGTTTTAGTAAGAAGATTTGTTGAAGGTCTCAAGTGTTGAGGTTAATTAGGAATCATGCTATTGCTAGGATAAATCCGATGTCGCCAATGCGGTTATATAGGATTGCTTGTAGAGCTGCTGTGTTTGCGTCTGCTCGTCCGTATCACCATCCAATTAGTAGAAATGATATAATTCCGACTCCTTCTCAGCCAATGAATAGTTGAAAGATGTTATTTGCAGTGACGAGGATGAGTATTGTGATAAGAAATAAGAGTAAGTACTTAAAAAATTGGTTGATGTTGGGGTCGGAATGTATGTATCATATTGAGAATTCTATGATGGATCATGTGACGAATAGTGATACTGGGATAAATATTGTCGAGAAGTAATCTATTTTGAAGCTGAGAGATAGTTTGAGGGTTTGGATGGTTAGTCAGTGTCAGTTTGAAATAATTATTTCTTGTCCTGTATGAATAAATATTATAGTGGGAATTATACTAGTGATAAAGGCGTATGAAATGGTTGTTTTTACGTAAAGTGGGTAATTGGTGAATTTGTGGGTGCTAAGACTAGTTGTCATGATGGGTACGGTTAGTAGGATTAGGGTAGTTAGTGTGAGGGATGGGAACAGGTTTATTACTTTTATTTGGAGTTGCACCAATTTTTTGGTTCCTAAGACCAATGGATAACTGCTATCCTTTAAAAGTTTGAAAAAGCCATGTTGTCAGGCATGGGAGCATAGAATTAGCAGTTCTTGCATACTTTTTCGGTAAATAAGAAGGTGATAGGCTTCTATTGTTAGATTCACAATCTAATGTTTTTTTAAACTATATTTACAGTATAGGGGTCCTAGGATAATTTTTGGGTTTAGGGATAGAAGCAGTAGTGGTAGTATGTGTAGTGATATGAGTGCATTTTCTCGTGTGAAGGAAGGTGAAATGTTATTGATATGATGAGTGTATTTGCCCCGTTGTGTTGTGATTAGTATATAGAGGGTGTAGAGAGTAGTGATTACTATGTTAAGTCCTATTAGAATAATTGTGATATTAGATCATGAAAAAGTCGATATTACTACAAATAGTTCTCCGATTAGGTTGATTGTTGGGGGTAGAGCCAGGTTGGTTAGACTTGCTAGGAGTCATCAGGTGGCTATTAGTGGAAGAAGTGTTTGTAGGCCGCGGGCTAAGATTATTGTACGGCTGTGAATTCGTTCGTAGTTAGAATTTGCTAGGCAGAAAAGTATAGAGGATGTAAGGCCGTGGGCAATTATCAGGGCGGTGGCTCCTATGTAGCTTCAGGGTGTTTGGATTAGGATTGCAACGATGACAAGTGCCATGTGGCTAATAGAGGAGTACGCGATGAGTGATTTCAGGTCCGTTTGACGAAGGCAAATTGAGCTGGTTATGATTATGCCTCATAGTGATAGCATGATGAATGGGTATGCTATAAAGTCGGTGATTGGATCTAGGAGAAGCGTAATTCGTAACATGCCGTATCCTCCTAGTTTTAGTAGGATTGCTGCAAGAACTATGGAGCCTGCAATTGGGGCTTCTACGTGGGCTTTGGGTAGTCAGAGATGAAGTCCGTATAGTGGTATTTTTACTATAAAGGCTATTATGCATGCTAGTCACATGAAGGTGTTGGATCAGGAGCTGGGTATTGGTTGTACTCAGTATTGTAGAATTAGGAAGTTTAGGGATCCTATTGTGTTTTGAATATAGATTAGTGCAACTAGTAAGGGTAGGGATCCTGCTAGTGTATAAAACAAGAAGTAGAGACCGGCATTTAGGCGTTCTGTTTGGTTCCCTCATCGGGTAATAATAATGAGTGTGGGAACTAGTGTTGCTTCAAATATAATATAAAAGAGAATTAGTTCTGTAGCAGAGAATGTCATAATTAGAAATAGTTGTAATAGGATTAGTATTGAGATGAAGAATTTTTTTCGGGCTGGGTTTTCTTTTGATAGGTGATGCTGGCTAGCTATAAGTATTAAGGGGAGGAGTCATATGGTTAGAATAAGTAGTGGTGTAGATAAGGAGTCGGAGAAGAAAGTTAATGAGAAGTTGAGGCTGTTATCGCCAAATTGGTTTATAAGGAGTAGGCTTGTAAGGCTAATTAGTAAGCTGTGGAGTGTGGAGTTAATTCAGATTATGTTATTTTTTGATAGCCAGGTTAGGGGTATAAGTATTATTGTGGAAATAATGTATTTTAGCATTGTAGCAGATTAAGGTTTTGTACGTAGTCGGTGCCGTATGTGTTTGATACCATTACTAGCAAGGATAGGCCTAGTGCTGCTTCGCAGGCTGCGAAAACTAGTAGAATAATGGGTATTATACTGGCTAAAGTGAAGTGTGAGTTTAGGATTATTAGGGTAGCTATAACGAATAAGGACAATATTATTCCTTCCAGGCATAGGAGGGAGGATATTAGGTGAGATCGATACATTAGTAATCCCGTGAGAGATACTATGAATGCTATTATAATATTTATGTATACGAGGGACATTTGGTACTTATGAGTTTGATCATAATCTAATGAGTCGAAATCATTTATTTTGGTTTAAACTAAGTACCATATTCGGTCCATTCTAATCCTTTTTGGGTTCATTCATAGGCTAGGCTTGTGGCTAGTAGGAAAATTAGGAGAAGGGATATAGTAAGCATTGTGTTAAGGTTAGTTGTTTGTGAGGCCCATGGTAGTGGTAGAAGTAGTGCAATTTCTAGATCGAAGAGGAGGAATGTGATAGCTACTAGAAAGAATTTTATGGAGAAAGGAAGGCGAGCAGATCCTATGGGGTCGAATCCACATTCGTATGGGCTTGTTTTTTCTGAGTATACGTTTAGTTGGGGGAGTCAGAATGCGATGGTCACGAGCAATGTAGCTAGTGTAAAGTTAGTTAGGAGGGTAATTATAAGGTTTATTGTTCTTTTTCGGGTTAGGCCGAAGCTAACTGATTGGAAGTCAGTTGTACTAATTAATACTAAAAGAACATGAGCCTCATCAGTAGATGGAAACATAGAGGAAAAGTCATACTACGTCTACGAAGTGTCAATATCAGGCAGCGGCTTCGAAGCCGAAATGGTGATTGGAGGTAAAGTGAAATTTTAGTTGGCGGAGGAAGCAGACAATTAAGAAAGTAGATCCAATAATGACATGGAGGCCGTGGAATCCTGTAGCTACGAAGAAAGTTGAGCCGTAAACTCCGTCTGAGATTGTAAAGGGAGCTTCATAGTATTCTGATGCTTGTAGAAGTGTAAAGTATACGCCTAACGTAATGGTGATGAATAAGGCTTGTAGCATGTGGTTACGGTTCCCTTCTATGAGGCTGTGGTGGGCTCAGGTAATGGAGACTCCTGAGGCTAGAAGGACAGAGGTGTTGAGTAGTGGGACTTCTAAGGGGTTAAGTGGGTGAATGCCTGTTGGGGGTCAGCAGCTGCCTAATTCGGGTGTAGGAGCAAGGCTTGAGTGATAGAAGGCTCAGAAGAAGCCAGTGAAGAATAGGACTTCGGAGACGATGAAGAGGATTATTCCGTAGCGAAGGCTTTTTTGGACAGCAGGAGTATGGTGGCCTTGAAAGGTACTTTCTCGGATTACATCTCGTCATCATTGGTATATTGTAAGTATGTTTGTTGTTAGGCCTAGGGTCAGTAGAGCTGTTGAATTGAAGTGAAATCACATGATGAGGCCAGATGTTATTAGGAGGGCAGATAGTGCTCCTGTGAGGGGTCAGGGACTTGGGTTTACTATGTGATAGGCGTGGGTTTGGTGTGTCATTATGTATTGTCGTGCAGATATAAGCTAACTAGGAGGGTGAATACGTAGGCTTGAACTATAGCTACTGCGAATTCGAGGATTGTTAGTAGAGCTAAAATAGTAAATGTAATAAGTGCTGTTGTGGTATTGATATTTAATAATGCAAGGGTAGCTCCTCCGATTAAGTGAATTAATAAGTGCCCTGCTGTGATGTTGGCTGTTAATCGTACGGCAAGGGCTACTGGTTGGATGAAGAGGCTGATGGTTTCGATAATTACCAGTATTGGGATTAGTGGGGTAGGTGTTCCTTGTGGTAGGAAGTGGGCGAGTGATGCTTTGGTTTTGTTGCGGAAGCCTGTAACTACGGCCCCTGCTCATAGGGGAATAGC